>NW_027142412.1:4652120-4654620 GCF_026170545.1 Melanerpes formicivorus | reverse complement strand
AACCCTAACCCTAACCCTAACCCTAACCCTAACCCTAACCCTAACCCTAACCCTAACCCTAACCCTAACCCTAACCCTAACCCTAACCCTAACCCTAACCCTAACCCTAACCCTAACCCTAACCCTAACCCTAACCCTAACCCTAACCCTAACCCTAACCCTAACCTAACCCTAACCCTAACCCTAACCCTAACCCTAACCCTAACCCTAACCCTAACCCTAACCCTAACCCTAACCCTAACCCTAACCCTAACCCTAACCCTAACCCTAACCCTAACCCCTAACCCTAACCCTAACCCTAACCCTAACCCTAACCCTAACCCTAACCCTAACCCTAACCCTAACCCTAACCCTAACCCTAACCCTAACCCTAACCCTAACCCTAACCCTAACCCTAAACCCTAACCCTAACCCTAACCCTAACCCTAACCCTAACCCTAACCCTAACCCTAACCCTAACCCTAACCCTAACCCTAACCCTAACCCCTAACCCTAACCCTAACCCTAACCCTAACCTAACCCTAACCCTAACCCTAACCCTAACCCTAAACCCTAACCCTAACCTACCCTAACCCTAACCCTAACCCTAACCCTAACCCTAACCCTAACCCTAACCCTAACCCTAACCCTAACCCTAACCCTAACCCTAACCCTAACCCTAACCCTAAACCCTAACCTAAACCCTAACCCTAACCCTAACCCTAACCCTAACCCTAACCCTAACCCTAACCCTAACCCTAACCCTAACCCTAACCCTAACCCTAACCCTAACCCTAACCCTAACCCTAACCCTAACCCTAACACCCTAACCCTAACCCTAACCCTAACCCTAACCCTAACCCTAACCCTAACCCTAACCCTAACCCTAACCCTAACCCTAAACCCTAACCCTAACCCTAACCCTAACCCTAACCCTAACCCTAACCCTAACCCTAACCCTAACCCTAACCCTAACCCTAACCCTAACCCTAACCCTAACCCTAACCCTAACCCTAACCCTAACCCTAACCCTAACCCTAACCCTAACCCTAACCCTAACCCTAACCCTAACCCTAACCCTAACCCTAACCCTAACCCTAACCCTAACCCTAACCCTAACCCTAACCCTAAACCCTAACCCTAACCCTAACCCTAACCCTAACCCTAACCCTAACCCTAAACCCTAACCCTAACCCTAACCCTAACCCTAACCCTAACCCTAACCCTAACCCTAACCCTAACCCTAACCCTAACCCTACCCTAACCCTAACCCTAACCCTAACCCTAACCCTAACCCTAACCCTAACCCTAACCCTAACCCTAACCCTAACCCTAACCCTAACCCTAACCCTAACCCTAACCCTAACCCTAACCCTAACCCTAACCCGTAACCCTAACCTACCCTAACCCTAACCCCCTAACCCTAACCCTAACCCTAACCCTAACCCTAACCCTAACCCTAACCCTAACCCTAACCCTAACCCTAACCCTAACCCTAACCCTAACCCTAACCCTAACCCTAACCCTAACCCTAACCCTAACCCTAACCCTAAACCCTAACCCTAACCCTAACCCTAACCCTAACCCTAACCCTAACCCTAACCCTAACCCTAACCCTAACCCTAACCCTAACCCTAACCCTAACCCTAACCCTAACCCTAACCCTAACCCTAACCCTAACCCTAACCCTAACCCTAACCCTAACCCTAACCCTAACCCTAACCCCTAACCCTAACCCTAACCCTAACCCTAAACCCTAACCCTAACCCTAACCCTAACCCTAACCCTAACCCTAACCCTAACCCTAACCCCTAACCCTAACCCTAACCCTAACCCTAACCCTAACCCTAACCCTAACCCTAACCCCTAACCCTAACCCTAACCCTAACCCTAACCCTAACCCTAACCCTAACCCTAACCCTAACCCTAACCCTAACCCTAACCCTAACCCTAACCCTAACCCTAACCCTAACCCTAACCCTAACCCTAACCCTAACCCTAACCCTAAACCCTAACCCTAACCCTAACCCTAACCCTAACCCTAACCCTAAACCCTAACCCTAACCCTAACCCTAACCCTAACCCTAACCCTAACCCTAACCCTAACCCTAACCCTAACCCTAACCCTAACCCTAACCCTAACCCTAACCCTAACCCTAACCCTAACCCTAACCCTAACCCTAACCCTAACCCTAACCCTAACCCTAACCCTAACCCTAACCCTAACCCTAACCCTAACCCTAACCCTAACCCTAACCCTAACCCTAACCCTAACCCTAACCCCTAACCCTAACCCTAACCCTAACCCTAACCCTAACCCTAACCCTAACCCTAACCCTAACCCTAACCCTAACCCTAACCCTAACCCTAACCCTAACCCTAACCTAACCCTAACCCTAACCCTAACCCTAACCCTAACCCTAACCCTAACCCTAACCCTAACCCTAACCTAACCCTAACCCTAACCCTAACCCTAACCCTAACCCTAACCCTAACCCTAACCCTAACCCTAACCCTAACC